>NC_134648.1:14440305-14450305 GCF_030463565.1 Pelecanus crispus
AATACTTTGCTGATGAACCATGGCCAAGTAGGGCCCGTCAGAGTACCAAAAGGGACAGGCTGACCCAGGTCCTCTGCCTTCTGGCACCAGTGCCACAAATTCTACAGACCTCAAGGGTGAACAAAAAAAAAAATCTCAGAAGCCTCTGAAGGTGATCCCCCAAATGGCTTAGCAGGGCTTAACAACGGCTTGTCTGGTCATTTGCTGTGTTGCTCTTTTTTTGGAGGAGACATGTATGAAAAGATAAGTTGTAGTTATGATTTTCTAGGTAGCTCAAAATATGGTTAGAAAGGAGAAAAGCTGCTTTTTCTTTGGGTGGTGTTATCAGGAAGGTTGAAAGCTGACAAGTAGGTTCCTCAGTGATTCGGGGGTTGCACGTCTTCAGTCAAGGAGATTCTTGTAATTTTTACAAGTTTTTTTTTAAGAGTGCTTTTTTGTTGCTGTATTATTTGTATCAGTATTTGCTGGATTCATGGGAAATTATCCCATTCATCTCCAGTGGATACTGCATAAGACTTAAAATGAGAAACATGTCCATTAAATTTTTTAGGATTCAATAAGTATTTTTTTTGTGATAAGGAAAATGAAAAAGATGGTTGTAGTTACATTTTAATTACACAAATTGAATATCTACATTGTCTAGAACCTAGAATATCTCGAGCATGATGGAAGACAGTAAAAGAATGGGATTAGAGCAGACATGAAGAAAAGATCTCAGGCCTAAATAGTGACACAGAGAGGATAACCAATCGTAACAAAACCAAACTGAAATGGTTGAAGTTGTCTAGCTTTAGGGGATGTTTAGTTTCTCAGCACAAATTGCCTGTAATAGATTTTAATTTCTGCATGCGTTCTGTAATTATTTTTGTTTCGATGTAACTGTGAAATTGAGTGTTTTGCTTCTGCTGTTATCAGGTCACTTCTGAAACTAAAGTGTATCTCAGAGAATAGCAATATTATTATTATTCAAAGGCTACATGTTTGGGCAATTATGCAAACATTGTCTTACTGTCAGTCAGTAAAAACCTTGGGACCCTTGAATTAATTAGACTTTTCATCTTCTCCTTTGAATGCCACCTTGCAAGGGCCACCTCCTGCCAAAACCCATGCCAAAATTCCCCCACCACTGTGCATCCAGGTCACTTTGCCACACAGCTGTCCAGCTGAGTGGTGTTCTACAATGAACAGTGTTGCTCCTCTAATTACTGAGTACAAGCTTATATATGTACAGTTCTGCAAACTTCATATGGCGTTATAGCAAAAGTCAACTAAGTGACTCACATGTTGCAAAAAGTGTGAAATCTACTGTAAGCAGCATTGCTTCCCTGAAGGAAGTAAGTACAGTTTCTGTGGCCTAACCTCAGAGATATCAGATGCTGACTTCCCATTTCCATCATGGCTGGAAGTTTATGAGCATAGTTTATATGAAAGCAGCTGGAGGAAAAAGGCCTGGTGGAAAAAAAAAATATATAAAATGTAATGATACTAAATTTAAACAAGACTGATTTTTTTTTCTCCCTAAGTACTCTTAATGGAAATAAATGGTTTATCTTTTCAGATCTGTGTATTTCTGCAGAAATATACCGTGGGGAAAAGGCTGCAAAAATTCTGGTCACCATGTAAATCCCACACTTGGAAAGAAGAAAAGACACAAAATTTTGTGCTGGCCCTCTAAGTGAAGGTGAGTGTTTTCCTGCATATGCACTAATGAGAGCAAAGCTAAATGATGCCCAAAGTTCTTTGCAGAAGCAAACCAGCATTATGTCAGCCAAAGGCTTCTTGATTTTTATGAAGGTGGAGACCTTATCTCCCTTTGTCTATTCTTACTTCTTGGTAAACAGGCACGTATAAATATGGAAGAGGTGGCCTTAAAATCCTCTGTCTTTGTGGCCCCCCTGGCTACACCCTGTGTGTGTGGTACTCAAAAGGGCAAGTGTGTCCCACAGGGAGGAGGAATATTCAGCATTCTACAAATGGCTTTGAACCAGCTGCACATCACACAACTACCCTGCTGAGCCACTGGATCTAGATACTCTTGCTGGGACAAGTTCATCCACAACTGTATGGGGAGCTGCTTAATTGAGCCTCATTACTTCAATTTCCTACTGACACTGTGCACCCTGTGAGGTGCTGCTCAGGCATGCGTCAGGGGCAGGGGGTTGAGCAGCTGCCGTTTCTTACATAGAAGCAGTAGACGATGAGCGATAACGGTGCCCTAACCCAGCACTATTGCCTCCACAGTTGGTACCACTTAGGAGAAGGAGCAAGCTGCTAATTTGACCTCCTTAGACAGGAGGATGCACCTGCATCGGCCATTACAGTCTTCTCCTCTACTGGACCTTTTGCCATAGAGGATGGTGCACTCCTGACAAACTGTCACTGGCAGGTATTACCTTCACCCCTTTCAGATTACTAGTAATCTATATGTTTGTGCCCTTTTTAAGAAGGACTTATGCTTGGAAGCATCTCAGCTAAAATCTCCCAAAGAGGAGTATTTCCTTATTTTAACAGGTAACATGAGCCGTCTATTTTTTCCTGATTCACGTTGTATAACCTGCACCTCCAAGGTCAGTCAAGCATCCCTCCAAAGCCTCCAGCTCCGATTCTGTTTCTTCAAGCATGCAAGCTCACAGGTAGACATAGCATTCCTGTTCATCCCTGTTCCTGTGGAAGTCCTGAATCCCTGCTGAGAGCTTTGTTTCTATGAAGAGTCTTATTTCCTTACAGACATTCTTCCAGTTCTTTGATTGATGTATTGTCTTCAGTTTTCATTGTTAAAGGGGACCCATTATGGACTTTAGCTCCTATAGATAAACATGCAGTATCTGCCACTTAATGTAATGTTTCCAGAGTACCGCAAAAGCTGTTAGAGGAATTAAGCACGTTTTTTATTTCCATGGGACAGTGGACAACATGTGAGAGAGAACTTAGGCAATGATATCCGTTATTATCACCCTTCTGAAACTCACCACTGCTGAGTGAAAATGAGCTTTGTGAAGGTAATCAATCACTGGTCACCACATGTGTTCCCTCAGTATAACATTAAGGGTAAAACTCATCACTTTGAACAGCATCAACGCAGTCTTGTGTAACACCAATTCTCACTCACCCACTTCTGCAGGGGAGATGAAAGAGGTATCTGTTTACCCAGGACACTCTGGCTTTGCATTTCACCACTCCCAGTGCAAGTAATGACTTGCTGGACAACCATCAGACTAGCCAGACAAGGACTTTCTGTGCTGCAAGGTGGCACGGAGCTATCGTAGCTCTGCACATTGAGTGAGAAGTCAGATAAATTATAACACCCAGCATCACAGCAGTAAAAATGACAAAAATAAATGCCATAGTATTACAGAGAGTGCCTTCCTTTACTGCTGCTTTTAGTCAGGTAGTATGCAGTCAAGAAATTATTTCAGAACACCTGTTATACCAGAACGTTGTTTTACCCCCCAAAAACCCTACATAAGTTCCCCCAGAGAGTGTTTTAGAATTGGTGAGGGATAAATTCAGATAAATGGAGGTGTCGATTGTGTTAGACCCTACACATTGAACATTTGGCAACCCAGAGATGAAAGATATGAAAGGGCCATGCTTGTGAGCAGAGGTTTCTTGTTTGGCAGCACCCGAGAGCAGAGCTAAGCTGGTTGAGGCATTTCAGTCTGGGTCTGTCTTCTCTGCTTATGTGTATGTAAAGGTGCCCAGGTGATTTTCATGGCACAGGCTTTGCAGGCATGCGGTTGCTGCATCTTGTCACTGGAGACTAAGAAGCAGTGGCAGGTCATCACAAAGAGAATTAGCTCATGTATTTTGACAGGTGAAGCTAAATAAAATGAAATAATTTGACAGGAAGTGAAGCCAAAATGCAACAAAGGAATAGACTTGCAGGAATATCAGGTTACCAGAGGGGAAAAAAATACGAGGATGAGAAATGTATATACAAATAAATATAGATAGATAGATATTTTTATAAATCTGTTTAAACCTCAGTGGTTGGACTAGCTCAGAGTTCTTTGTCTCTTGGCCTATTTGGGTAAGGCAGTGCTACTGTCACAGTAAGCACTTCCACTTCCTAACACAAAGTAAGGGGACTCTTTGTGACTGCTCTTCCCTAAGGGAAGAAAAAGAAATGCTATATGGGGCACAAAAGCAACAGTGGATTTCTTAGCATATGGTCTTTTCCAGTGTGAGCACAGACAGCTTTCTGCTCTGAGGAAACAAGCGAGAGCTTTGCAACTAGTATTACCAAGTGGCTAGAGACTTTCTTGACACTGCGTTGCTGGAAAAAACATAGACAAGCAAAGCAAGCAAAGGAGAAAATTTATCCAAAATTACAGCAAAGAAATGCCTAACCTTTGCATTAGAAAAAGAAAAAAAATTATAAACTACACAGGCAGTGTGGAAAGCAACAGTGGGGTTTTCTCATTAAAGATGCTGACAACATAAAAATAGAAAAGGCAACGTGACAATACAGCTGTAGCTGGTCACAGCAGTGAATAGCTGGCCTGTTTCTGAGGACCACTGTTGTGATCCTTGGGAACAGTGTACAGACGCGTGGCAGTACCCAGCCTGATTAGGTTGTACCAGCCTGCAAGCCTCCAGCCAAACAGCCTGCCATTTAGTGGTACATGTCCCTTGGCTGCACGCAGCAAACACAGGCCATCTGTGAGAAAACAGGATCCCCCTCCCGTGCCTGGGCAGCGTCAGTGACACCGCCCGGGGACTCTGCTGGACCACAGGCTGGCACACAGTCAGCCCCCGGAAGGCAGGGGGTTATAGCACTAGAGGCGACTGTGAGATTTGGCTTTGATACCTTGATACCCAGAGCCCCAGGAGTTTGCCTGAAGAAGTGCAGTCTCGTGTGTCGGTGGCGCTGAGACGTACAGGAGATGGGCTCTCCACTATGAGAGTAGGTAGGAAGAGTACGTGTCACCGAGGCAGCTGAAGAGATTATGGGAAAATGAAAAGAGAGTTTAATGTTGTATGTATTTAGACAGGTACAAGTGTGATTTGGAGACCTGGGCAGAAGACTTGTAATATAAATGGGTTTGTTTTCTTTCAGAGAGTGTTTTTTAATCTGTTTTGTTCTGAAAATACTGTGTGTTAAGCACTTTGTTGTTATTCTGTTGTTTAGACTTTGTTACGGATGCATATGAAAAAATCCACTTGTTATCTACTTTACTTGGATGAATTGTTATCTGACGTTAACAGGAAATGCAGGCACAGTCCTGCAGGAGTCATCCTTTGCTGTAAGTATGCAGTCTTATTAATCACTTTAAAATGTTTCATGGCTCAAAGTTGCCAAGATCTCTTTCAAGTCTGAACTGAGTGTTAAGCAATGAAGTAAGAAGGTCCACTTGAGTTTGGAAAGAGTCTAAAATAAGACCTCTAGGAAATGCAAGCTGCTCTATTAGTCTCATTTCAGGCCCACAGACTGCATAGGTTTGTGGCCAAGAAACTGCCAAAATGCCACAGAAGGGTCATTTTCATTTGGAATTTGCCACAGCAATGTGCCTGGCACCAAAAATGGTGGTGTGATGGGAGGTGAGGAAAGAGTCCAAAGCCAGGTGCTGTGACACCTTATTCGCCACACAGCATGGACGTGTGGCTCTTCTGCCTGTGTTACTCACACAGGTGGCCCTGACAGCAGGGCTCCGGCCCCGCTTGCCATCCGTCCTGGCCGGGAGCTGCCTGCAGCAGCCTCTTGCCCAGTAGCTTTTCCTGACAGCGCGTTTCTAACAGCAGCACAGGTTTCAGGATTGGAACTACGGGCCAGTATGCAAGTGGGGAGAGCCGAGACCTGTGGGAATGCAACACTGGTAGCAAAAGGAGCGGATGCAAGTCAGGAGCTCCCTCTTCCTCTGTGGCCTGCAGGGTCAGGTGGCTCTGACCCAGGCTTACCAAAGCAAAGCCTTGTGGAAATGGGTCACCTCAAGGACACAGTAATGATCCAGTTCTAGCCAACAGTTGACTAAATTTATACCTGTGTGTGCTATCAAATTTGAGCTATTGCTGGCCAGATTGTGTAGTAATGCGGAGATGGGAAAGGAGGGCATTTCTATCAGCAAGGATAAACTAACATTAGAAGTGATTTTAAAAATAACATTACTGTGGAATTTGCCTGACACAAACCTCAGTCTCACCCTGATGCAGGGACATGGGGCACTGTGTAGCTTCAGGGAAATAAACAACCAACTGCCCTTAAACCCATTCAACATGAAAGAACTTCGCTATTCTTCCCTGAACAACTAGACATTGAAAAACGGATGATGACAAGATAAAGTATTATAAAAATATCCTCTTTCAGGACCTGTTGTCACAGCTTGACTCAGCTGTGAGGGAAGTACCCTTGATATTATTTCTGTGTTCAAACACTTTAGACATTTATCGGATATTGATGTGGAATACTTATGAGTCAGGTGGAAGACCCTACTTAGCTTGCCTCAAACTTTAGGTCAACAGTGTTTGCAAGTCTGTTCTTGCAATCTAGCCAGCACAGGTCTTGTTCCTGATATGGGGGTCTACCCCGCCATTGCATCTATACACAGATCAGTAAGCTAGAAAAGAGAAAAGCATAGGAATTTCAGATTTAACCTGACTTCTGCTCTGTTATTTAAGGATCATTTTGCACTGTGTCCATCACATCCATCTGAGCAGAAAATTAATGGTTAATTTTATAACCATTCTTGTAAATAGGCCTTTTTTTTTTTTTTTTTTTTTTTTTACAGAATCATAAATCTTGCAGAGAAATGAAAAGCAAGAAAATAAAGAAGTATTAGGTCCACATTTTCAGATACTCTTAAGTGAGCTTTTGCTGTGTGGGAGCCATAGAAACACACAGGCTTTTCTTCCTCACCAGCAGAGCTATTCAGCCGGAAGCTAGGCTGATTTCAAACCAGTGTTTGCCAAAGACTGCTGGTACCTCCAACCGAGTTCTGCTGGAGGGTGCAGGCTTAATTATAAAGTATCTTCCCTACAGCTGCAGAATGCTAATCCTGATTCACCAGAGTCCAGTGCCTTTGGTTATGGAAACTATTTTTTGGATATTTCAGAGTTAATTTAACCCCGATCTAAGCCATACAATGGACGTACAGTAGTCTTGGAATACATTTTATGCTCTTAATGTGCATAGTTAGGACACATTTTATTTTTGCCATACCTGTCTACAAGCCTATCAGCCAGTGTAACAGTGAGTTCAGCTCAGCACTGTGTTGCTGTTTCAACAGGACATGAGGTTGTATCAAACCACACATGTAAATTGTGTAAAGCAGGAAGTGATTTTTATTCCAAGGGAAGAACATTGCATGGCAATAGTTACCTAGTACGTTCCTTCCAGTAGCATCATGTTGTCAACACAGACACGCTTTTGTACCTTGTTGCGTTGATCAGTTGCTTTGCTGGATGGCTGTTTCACCTAAATCAGTGGCTTCAGGGAAAGCTGGACTGGCCATTTGGTGAAGAGTGAAAGGCAGGTTGTACTCTGTGTTAGCCAGGATCCAACTATTCATTCTTCAGTAGTGAAATAGTACCCATCTCTCATTCAGTCGACAGCCATTACCTGCAGACATTCCAGTTTTGTATGAATTGTAAGGTCTGTGGCCCTGAAAGTGTATTTCAACATTTGGAAAAGACTTAAGACTAAATTAGGCATCACGGTGAAAGGATTTAGTTTCTCCAGAAATCCCTGTGACTTCTGTAACATACCTACCTTTACTGCTTAGACAAAAATAGCTTTTTAAAGTTGAGGAACTTCTTGGGACTTGAATGCGACTGAACTGAAGAGAAAAAGAACATTCTTTTTTCCAGAAGTTTTTCAGGATTCTTTCCTTGTTCTATTACCATAAGTGCTGAACAAATCACTGTAATATATATTTTGTTTAGCGCACCATAGATGCGTCACAAGCCTAATTGAACTCTGAAACCACTGCTTTTATATTATTTATACTACTTACCATAAAAGAACGCAGTATCATAAATGAAAGTGATTTGGTCTTCAGGTCAAGCCCAGGGCAAGGGGGCCCTGAATCATCTGGAAATTTTGAATGAAAACAGAGGATAGGTATTTATTATTTAAAAAAATAATTCCAGTTCTCACATAATCTTAGGCATTGTGACCATTCTAAAGGAGAATGAATTTTGATATGCAAGTAGCAGAATGGAACACAGACACAGTGTTTTGCAAAACTAACCTGGAATGATATTAAACGTCTAAAATCTATACACCAGAATTCCTTTCTCCCCCTCAATCCACATTGTAGTTTTCAAACTTAAGAAAGCTATGGGAAACTTCAACCCAAGGTAGGAGAACCCTCTTTTGGAAACCTAAGGCCCCTCTTGTATTTATATTAAAAACTTTTTATACTACTCTGCAATATAAAGAGTTTTTAAGTTTGTCTAGTACAATCAAGAGGTTGACAGCTTCTTCTCTCCACTCATTTACATTTAGGGATGACTGTGGTATTAATGAAGCAGAATATTCCAAATACTAATGGATCTTAAATTGCTTATTCTTAACAAGAGGTACTCCAAATAGCACATTTGCCTCAAGTGATATAAAGTGATGAGTTAATTCATGTACTTGTGGCAATTGCTTCAAGATACTGAGAATTAGCTGCATTAGTGATATGCCTTTTTTTTTTTTTTTTTTTTTTGCTTTACATATGTGCAGGAAAGTGCATAGGAATGAAGATCGATTTAACCTCTACTGCACAGAGGAGGGGAGAAATCTGGTGGATGTCCTACAAATGTCATTGACAAGGTTAGTAAGATCTTTCTCTCAGCATTCTGTTGCTATTCCTTGTACTTATGCTTGAGGTACACTAAGATTTCTAGAGTAGTCTGTGGCAGCAAAACTCCTGACCACAGTGAACTAACCAAGAAGAGTTTGTCTTTGGGACAGCCACATCAAATGGAGCTTGAAAATTCCTCCTAGTGACCTGCAAAAAGCAGTGCTCAGGTTGCTCCAAGCAGCTCTTCTCCATTTGGACTCCCAAACCCACCTGCATCATGTCCTGCAAAAGCAAGAAAAACATGGGGACGAATGCACACCCCTGATATCTCAAACTTCCCTGGAGATCAAGGGTCAGAGCACAGTGTGATTCCCCAGCCTCAGGGTTCCTCTGAAGTAGCACAGAGCAACAGGTGGCAGCTGTTAATGTGCTGAATGTGGCTTCCCTCTGTGTCCGGCCATGGAAAACAAAGCAAGCAAGCAGATCCATGCCAAACACTTTGTGAGCACGTAACTTACACAACTGGGCTCCACCCATATGCCTCACATGGGAATTTGCTCCCTCACCAGCTGGGTTAAGATCACAAGATGGAAAAAAGGGGAGGGGAAAAAAGAGAGCTGGAGTTGTTTTCTTTCCATTGTGGCTCCCGAGCTAAAAGTTCCTTTGCAACAGAAAAATAGAATAAAGATGAGAGGAAACACAGCTGATGGCTCAAAATCTGGCACCAAAGTTTATTTTTCCTAAGCAGTCTGAGCCTGAACAGTCTTGTCAGACAATGTCAACAGAGGTGAAAAAGAATGACGAAAATCATTGAATCTAGTTGGGCTCGAAAATGAGTAAGTGTACCAGACAGGGTAAGTATATGGCCATTAAAAACGGCATAACCCTGACTGGAAACTGAACACCCTCATATGTATTTCGTACTCTCAAAGGCTTATCATGCCAGCTGTATTTTTGAATGAGCTAAGTGTCTACTTGTATGAAATGAATGCGAGTAGGCACACATAAGCTTTCTCATCAGTGTCCATACTCATAGCCGGGCATGTATTGAAGTCTCTCAACTCAGCTTGTTATAGCTATCATGATGCAGAGCCTGAAGATGCCTCTTCTCCGAGACCAGACAAACGTGAACTGACAAGCACTGTGTTTTGCCCTTAAGGCTCCTGTCCATGGTGATGCGTCGTCAGTTATTCTCTGTAAAAATCTCTGCCCCCCACCCGACATGTGCTTGCCTCTTTCCTTAGTGCTCGCCTAATTTGGAACCAGGTACAGTT